>NC_050200.1:1880791-1924741 GCF_007474595.2 Lynx canadensis | reverse complement strand
GACTCCTGATTGCTGCCGACATGGCCAAAGACTGTGAGTGAGGGACCCAGGACCTGCTGGCTACCCTGGGGGCCTTGGGTACTGGGCATCCATGAAGAAGGCTCAGATATGCAGGGAGAGGGTAAGTTACCTGGGATGCATCCTGGAAGGCGACCGTGTGGTTATCAGTTGCCAGAAAAGAAAACTGTCCTGAAGATCCCTATTCCCCACCTCCCAAAGAGAAGAAGGGAATTCCTAGGATCGACTGGCTATGGCGCTTCTGGGTTCCGGGTTTTGCTGAGATCGCCAGGCCCCTATATGAAGCTACCAAAGAGGGGGAAACAGTTAAATGGACTGAAAAAGAAGAAATTGCCTTTAATCAGTTAAAAAAGGCCCTCCCAAGTGCCCCAGCCCTGGGCCTACCAGACATTATGAAACCCTTCCACCTCTTTGTAGACGAACATAAGGGAATAGCAAAAGGGGTTCTAACTCAAGCCTTAGGCCCCTGGAACCGCCCAGTGGCTTACCTGTCTAAGAAACTAGACCCAGTGGCTGCCGGCTGGCCGCCATGCCTAAGAATTATAGCGGCGACAGTACTCCTAGTCAAGGATGCAGACAAACTGACCCTAGGACAGGAGATCCGGATCATGACCCCACACGCCATTGAAGGGGTCCTGAAACAGCCTCCTGATAGATGCATGAGCAACACACGTGTGACTCATTACCAGAGCCTCCTACTCAACCCTCCATGAGTGCGGTTCCACCCCGGTGCAGCCCTCAATCCTGCAACCCTGCTGCCCGACCCTGACCTAGGTGCTCCACTACGTGACTGTGCGGGAATCCTGGAAAAAGTACATGGATTCCGGACGGACCTGACCGACCGGCCCCTCCCCGATGCCGAGGCTACTTGGTTCACTGATGGCAGCAGCTTTGTGCGAGACGGACACAGGTGTGCGGGTGCAGCGGTGGTCACCGAAACGGACACTGTATGGGCGGAGGCTCTACCCTCCGGAACGTCAGCCCAGCGAGCAGAGCTCATGGCCCTCACCAAGGTGCTGATGCTGGGAGCTGGAAAACGGCTTAACATCTACACAGACAGCTGTTATGCATTTGCCACAGCTCATATTCGTGGGGCAATCTATCAGGAGAGGGGGTTACTGACGGCAGAAGGACGGACTATAAAAAATAAGCAGGAGATACTTAACCTGCTTATGGCCTTATGGCTTCCTGCCAAGCTAGCCATTATCCATTGCCAAGGGCACCAAAAAGCTGATAACCCAGTAGCTAGAGGTAATCGAAAGGCTGACCAGGCAGCCAAGGCAGTAGCCCTTACTCCAGTCCCCACCATGACCATACAACTACCGGACCCGGGAGACCCAGTTTTACCAGACCAGCCCAAATACTCCCAGGAGGAGTTACAGTGGATCAAGAAACTCCCCATGGCCCAGGAGATAAAGGGATGGTGGTATACACCTAACAAGGAGCTCGTGCTGCCAGACCAGCTTGGAGTCTCAATATTAGAGTTCAGGAATCAAGATTCACCAACAGGACACCAAAATAGAGCAAGTTGTATCTGCCTGCAAGACCTGCCAACTCACCAATGCGAGAGCCACATCAAATAAAAAAGGAACCAGGCTCAGAGGCACCAGACCAGGAGCCCAGTGGGAAGTCGACTTCACTGAAGTCAAACCGGGAAAGTATGGTTATAAATATCTTTTAGTATTTACAGACACCTTCTCTGGCTGGGTGGAGGCATACCCAACCAAGCATGAAACGGATCAGACGGTGGCTAAGAAGCTACTAGAAGACATCTTACGCAGGTATGGTTTTCCTGCCATGATAGGATCAGACAACGGACCAGCTTTTACCTCGCAGGTAACGCAGGCAGTAGCCAAGGCTGTGGGGGCAAAGTGGAAATTGCATTGTGCTTATAGGCCCCCCAAGCTCAGGACAGGTAGAAAGAATGAATAGAACCCTAAAAGAGACCCTTACCAAATTAACCATGGAGAGTGGCGGGGACTGGGTGACTCTCCTACCATATGCCCTTTACTGGGTTAGGAACACTCCTTACACTTTGGGTTTTTTCTCCCTACGAGATGATGTTTGGCAGGCCACCCGCTATTATTCCCAACCTTCGAGCTGAACTTCTTGCTGAGTTTAAAGATCAAGAACGTTTTCTTTCCTTGAGAGGGCTCCAGAGGGCGCATGAGGACATCTGGCCGTGCCTCCGTGCCATCTACGAGGCTGGCCCGACCCTGACACCTCATCAGTACAGGCCGGGAGACTGGGTCTATGTCAAGAGGCACCACCGAGAGACCCTCGAGCCGTGCTGGAAGGGATCCTACATCGTGGTGCTGACAACCCCCACCGCTCTCAGAGTAGACGGCATCGCGACCTGGGTCCATCACACCCACGTTCGGCCAGCGGACCCCTCCTCGATCCAGAAGGACTTCGTCATGCGATGGGCCGTCAATTCGGGACCAACACAACCCGCTCAAGCTCAAGCTACAGCGCATTCGACCCACCTAATATTGGTAACTCTGTTAACTCTGCTTGTCATTGCTCATGCTGCCGGGAGTCCCCACGCCCCCCAAAACATCACCTGGAAGATCGTAGACACCAGCTCGGGGACACTACTTAATCAGCCATCCCAGAGCCACCCCAGGGACACTGGGTTCCCAGAACTTTGCATAGACCTCCAAACTCTGTTCCCCTTGTCAACATACGCCCCCGGATTCCATGTGCAGAACCTTTACTTCTATGTCTGCCCTGGCCACTCTCGCTCGAGCACATGCGGGAACGCAGCTAACTACTTTTGCACCTCCTGGTCATGTGTTTCGATGGGGAACATCTGGTGGACCCCACCACGCACTGGAGATCTCATGGTGGTAAAGCGGCCCAGTGGCCCCCGACCACCATATGTCTGGGGGCACGGTAATCCCATAGATATATCCTTTACAAGCCAAGGTAAAGAAACAACAGGATGGGAGAATGGAAAAACCTGGGGACTCAGGATATACGACCGGGTTAGGCTGGGAGCCATGGACAAGGGAGCGTTATTTACCCTCCCGAATGCAAGCGACTCCCCTTACCCAGCAGTCCCCCACAAGTGTAGGACCCAACCAAGTGCTAGTTCCCTGACCTGCCTCCGCCCGGACGGCCACGCCCAGAAGCACCCAGGCCCCAGCCACACGGCCCTCCACATCCCCTGTCCCTACCAGAGTGTCACCCGCATCCCCTGCCCCGGGTCACAACTTACTATCTGATGCAGACCTCCTGTGGAGCATGGTTGTGGGAGCATACCAGGTACTAAACACTTCTAGGCCCGACCTGACCAAGTCCTGTTGGCTCTATCTAGATGTCAACAGCCTCCAACTCTAGCTCCTGCAGATGTCAGCAGGCTACTGCAAGACTAACCCTCCAGGCGGTAACAGGGCAGGGCACTTGTATAGGCCACGTGCCCCCTGGGAAGTCACACCTCTGTAGTGAAACCCTAACAGTCCCCAGGGGGACAGTGTATCTACTTCCCCCTAAAAATGCATGGTGGGCCTGTTCCAGCAGCCTTACTCCCTGCGTCCACTCCCAGGTCCTTAACTCCTTGAAGGAAAGCTTCTGCATAGTCGTGCAGTTGATCCCCAAGTTAGTGTACCTTTCAGGGGGAGAAATACTTAACAGGTTAGGCTCTGCTAACCCCCAAAGTAAAGGGAGACTATTACAACCCTAACTCTGGCTGTGCTCTTGGGATTGGGATTAGTGGGAGTGGGGACCGGAATATCCTCACTCATCATCCGGGACAAAAACTACGGAACCTTAAGGGCAGCCATTGACTTAGACATAGAAAGATTGAAAACTCAATTTCTCATTTACAGGAATCCCTTACTTCCTTATCAGAAGTAGCACTCCAAAACAGAAGAGGATTAAATTTATTATTCCTGCAGCAAGGAGTACTATGTGCAGCCCTAGGGGAAGAATGTTGCTTCTATGTTGATCACTCGGGGGTCGTAAAAGAATCTGTGGCCCTCATAAGGAAAGGGCTGCAGAAACGAAAGTTAGAGAGAGAACAATCTCAGTCCTGGTACGAGTCTTTGTTCAACTGGTCTCCCTGGTTAACTACCCTCATCTCGGCCCTTGCCCGACCCCTCCCCATCCTGCTCCTACTAGTAATCCTCGGACCCTGTATCATCAACAGACTGGTCCGGTTTGTCAGGGACCGCGTGGGGGCCGTCCAACTAATGGTCCTCCGTGCTCAGTGTGAGCACCTAATAACAGTGTAAGGGTTAAATTGTAGTGTAGGGCTAACACTTAGCTTGAAAAATAACAGCTTTCTGTTGACACTGAAGGTTAAGAGATAACAGCCTTGCTTTGCTCTTGTAAACTACCCCTCACACTCTTGTAAATTAGGCTTCACCAATTAAAGAAACAAAAGTCCAAAGAAAAGAGCATCAGAGGCAGGGTCAAGGAGATCCACTGGTTGCAACTTAGAGGCAGAAAGTCTAAAATAAACACTTCATTAGGCAACTGTTTCTAACTCATCTGGCAAGTGTTTCTAACTCATCTGGCAAATGTTTCTTTGTTCTGTTCCCAGGTGATGATAAAACGATGTGATCGGCTATAAGAACTTTGTACCCGGGCTGTTCGGGGCCGCACTCTTATCAAGAGTGTTGGTCCCGATTGGTCGGCCTTGCCTCTCATTGTAATAAACTTTGTTGTGACTGTCACTGGTGCCCATAGCATTCTGTTTCAGGAGTCGTGTGGACGCAACAGAAGAGGACAAAATAGAAATGCAGCGGGTCCCATGATTGGGTCTGCAAGCTACATGACAAGGTGGGAATGAAAGAGCGGACCTATGCCAGTCGACTCCATCTTGTTCTGTGTCCTCCACCTTGAGTGACTATGTCCCCAACATGGCCCCTTTCCGGGAAAATCACGGAAACCTCAGGCGACGCCTCCACCCCTTGAGTAACCTCCCGCTCACCCTTTCAACTTCCTGATCAAAACACGCCCGGCGACCTGCACAACGGGACTCCGACCCTTCCCCAGCCAATCGGCTGAAGCCACAGCCATTACCTCACCAACTGCCCCTAGACCCCTATAAAACCTTTATATTTTTGAAATTCGCTGGCTCTCTCTGGCATCTCACCGCTGTGTCTGTGCAGGTAGGGGATTGAGCTCGAGCTAGCTCGAATAAAGGCTCTTTGCTTTTGCATCGGACTCGGCTCCCTGGTGGTCTTTGGGGATCGAGAATTCTGGGCACAACAGAACCTGTTTCAGATTCTGTGTCTCCCCCTCTCTCTGCCCCTCCCCCACTCACACTCTGCCTCTCTTTCTCTTTCAAAAATAACATAAAAACATTTTTAAAAATCTAATTTGTCTGATATAAGTATTGCTAATCCAGATTTCTTTTGATGTGCATTTCTGTGATAAATGTTTTTCCATCTCCGTGTTTTCAATCTGCAGGTGTCTTTAGATACAAAATGAGTCTCTTTTAGGCAGCATATAGATTGATATTGGTTTTTAAATCCATTCTAACACCCTATGTCTTTTGAATGGAACATTTAGTCCATTTACATTCAGAGTAATTATTGATTCATATGTATTTACCGCCATTTTATTACTTGTTTTGTTATTGTCCCTGGAGATTCCTGTGATTATTTCTCGTCTTTGTCACGTTTAGTCTCTCCTTTCCACTCAGAGTCCATTTCATGTTGAGGTACTAAACTTGCAGGCCTGATTTAGTGGTCAGAAATTCATTTGGTTTTTGTTTGCCTGAGAAACTCTTTATCTGTCTTTTTGTTGAATTACATCCTTCCTGGTAGAATATTGATTGCTGTGGATTGTTACTGCTCATCACATGGATATATCATGCCCCTTCCTTGGGGGTTACTAAGTTTCTGTTGAGAAGTCATGGCTCTTCTTATGGGTCTTCCTTTGTAAATTACAGACTTCTTTTGTCTAAGTGCTTTCAGAAAAATTTTTAACACTATATTTTGCAAATATTATTATAATATGTCTTGGTGTTTACCTGCTTTTGTTGATTTTGATGGGAGTTCTATGCTCCTTGGATATTGATGTCTGTTTCCTTCCCCAGATTAGGGAAGTTTTCAGCTGTTATTTCCTCAAATAAGTTTTCTGCTCCTTTTCTCTCTATTCTTCTTCTGGGACTCCTATGATATGAATGTTATTACATTTGATGGAGTCACTGACTTCCCTAAGTCTGTTCTTATGTTCTATAATTCCTCTTTCTCTCTTCTGATCAGCTTTAGTATTTTATTTTTTTATCTTATATATCACTTGTTGGCTCCTTTGCTTCTTCTACCTTCATGTTTGTTGCATCAGGGCCAATCTCAGTTATTGCATTTTTCATTTTTGAATAATTGTTGGACTCTTTTGTCTCTATTTTAAGGGTCTCCCTGATGTGTCCCATGCTTTCCTAAATCCCAGAGAGTATGTCTATGAATATGACTTTAAATTTTCATCAGAAATGTTACTTCTATCTGTTTCACTTAAACTCTGTTACATATATCTGTTTCACTCTTTAGTTGTTTCTTGTGTAATTAATCCTTCATCTTGGCATTTTGTCTAGGTCTCTGTCTTATTATTTGTGTTAGAAAATCATGTTTTATTTCCTGCTCCTGAGAGTAATGGCCTTATGAAGAATAAACAGTCATGTAGTGTCCAGGGCCTTGCACTTCAGGGAATGTTCTGGTATGAGCTGAGTGCACTCCATTTCTGTGTTTTGGCTGCTCTGTCTTCAGGCCATTTTTCTTCTGGGGCTCTCTCTGCTTTCTGTAGGAAGTGTTTGGTACATGGCCAGGATGTGAGAGTTTTAACTAGGTGTGCTCTGGTATGCTTGTGATGAGACCTGACACTATTTCTACAAGAACTGAATTCCTGAAGACTCTCTGGTTGGGAGATGTGGTGTGTGGAGGGATTTCTGCTGATCTTCTGAGTAAGAGGCCTGCGGCACTGGGACTGAGGCAAGCTTCATCAAGAAGGGTAGTCCCACCAGAGTTCAAGGTTGTTGAACCTGACGCAGGTTCATACATCCATTCTACATGCTCTGATTCTTACTGCAGGTGGCTATGTGTTTATGCTGAGAGAAGGGGAGCAAAATGGCACCATGTAGTTCCTTTGTCCCTCCATGGCTGATGTTTGCAGGGAAGCACACTGAGAAGAGTGAATAATCTCTCCCCTGTATTGTCAGATCACTGTTTCCATGTTATCCATCTCTGGGTCGTTGCATGTCTCCCCTCCAGGAGGAGGGCAGTGTACATTAGGCTCCATCCCAGGCAAGTCTCCTAACTCTTTAAACTCCAGGCTTTAGGGACATGCTGTGGTAGGGGCTTACACTGGTCCTATTGGGAGAGGATCTCACCACACTGGGACTGAAGTAGGTTTGACTGAGAAGGGAAGTCATGCCAGAGTTCAGGGACATGGGACCTGATATAAGCCTGCTAAGACAGCCAACATCAAGGCCAGTCTACCGTCAGCAGGTGACTCTGAATTCATGCTGAGAGCCAGGGAGGGAAATGGATCCTGCCTTTCTCGTTGTCCCTCTAACAGAATGTCTCTCAGAAGAGTAATAAAGCTACCCCTTGTGTGCCCCAAGTGTTCCTCACATCATCATGCTGTCTGCCCCGGGGTTATTTGCTTGCCTTCTCTCCAGGAGCATGGCAGTGCCCTCCGAGCTCTATCCCAACAAAGTCCTCTGACCTTTTAATATTCCAGTATTCAAGGCCCTCTGGTTGCAAGTACTAATGAAAATCAGCCTCTCTCATTTTCCCAAACAATGACTTTGGGGAAGCATATCTTTGCATGGTCCCCTATCTGCTTCTCTCTCTCTCCCCCCCCTCTCTCCCTCCCACTCTCTCTCTCTCTCTCTCTCTCTCTCTCTCTCTCTCTCTCTCTCTCTCTCTCTCTCTCTCCCCCGCCACTCTCCCTCTCCCTCTTTCCCTCTCTCTCTCTCTTTCCCTCTCTCTCTCTCTCTCTCTGTCTCTCATTCTCTGCAACCATGGCTCCCATCCCTCCACAGCACCTGTTATCTGTTTCTACAACAAAGCAAGTCTCTGCAGTTACCACCATCCTTGATATGGCCTCTTCTCGCCCTCTGTAGAGTTTGTTCTGTCATTCATTTCTTGGGTATAAAGAATGATTTGATAGTTATCTAGTTGTATTTTACAGACAAGCTTTGCGTCCTCCTATTACATTGCCATCTTAGCTGCCTCACAAAGACTTGTATCTTTCCCTTTGATTTCTTTTCATTGATTTCTCATTTCACACTATTGTGTTTATAAATTATGCCCATAGTTTTATGATTTCACACTTAATGAATTTGTTGAGACATGTTTTGTGGCCTGGCATGTGATGTGTTATGGATACTGTTCCTTGTACGTTTGAAAAGAATGTGTGTTCTGTTGTTTTGGGATGGAATGCTCTGTATATATCTATTAGGTCCATCTGGTTCAATACATCATTCAAAGCCATTGTTTCGTTGTTGATTTTCTATCTGGGATCTGTCTATTGAAAAGTGGGTTACTAAAGTCCTCTATTTTTATTGTGTGAATATTAATTTCTTCCTTTACATCTGCAAATAGTTCCATATATATTTCACTGCTCCCATCTTCTCTCTCTTTTCTTAAAGCCTTTGTTTTAAAGTCCATTTTGTCTGATACAGTATTGCTACCCCAGATTTCTCTTTGCTTCCATTTGCATGGTATTTTTTCATCACTTCACCTTATTATTTTTTAATGTTTGTTTATTTTTGAGAGAGAGAGGGAGAGAGAGAGCAAGCAGGGGAGGAACAGAGAAAGACAGAATCCAAAGCAGACTCCAGGCTCTGAGCTGTCAGCACAGACGCTGATGTGGGGCTCAAATTCACAAGCTGTGAGAGCATGACCTGAACCTGAAGTCAGACACTTAACTGACTGAGTCACCCAGGCACCCCTCCATCACTCTATTTTAGATCTACATGTGTCTTTAGGTCTGAAGTGAGCCTCCTTTAGACAACATATAGATTGGTCTTGTTTTTTATCCATTCAGTCTCTGTATTTTTTTATTGAAGCATTTAACCCATTTACTTTCAAAGCAATTATTGATAGGTATGTATATTTTGCCATTTTTAGAATTGTTTTTTGTAGTCCTTCTCTGTTCCTTTCTTCTCTTGGTCTTCTTCCCTTGTGGTTTTATGACCTTCTTCATTGATATACTTGGATTCCTTTCTCTTTTTTCTTTTCACATCTATTACTGGTTCTTGATTTGTGTTTATTATTATGTTTGTATACAAGTCTTCTCTAATAGTAGTCTATATTAAGTTCATGGTGGCTAAGGTTTGAACCCATTCTAAAAGCGTTAAATTTTTACTCCTTATAGACATACACACACACATGTATATATAACATATCTTTTTATTCTGTGAATCCTTTAATTTTTTTTTTGAGGGAGATAGCAAGTGCATGTGTGAGCATGGGAGGGCAGAAGGAGATGTAGTATTCCAAGCAACCTCCATGCTTGGTATGGAGCCAACACAGGGCTCAATCCTACAACCCTGGGATAATGATCTGAATGAAAATCAAGAGTTGCATGCTTAACTAAGTCACCCAGGTGCTCCCACCTTTGAATGGTTTTTATAGATACAATTGAATTTACTGCTTTTGTGCTTTAAACTCCACAGTGGTTGTATATGTGATTAATCTACTTTTATTACGTTACCATGGATCTGTTGATTTTTTTTTCCTTTCATAGTTTTGTTACTGTTGACTGTACCCTTTTATTTCTATTGAAAGAATTTGCTCTAAGGTTTCTCCTAAGGCTGGTTTAGTGGTGACGAAATTCTTAAACTATTCTTTTTTTCTAGAAACTTGTTATCTCTCCTTCTATTCTGAATTACAGCCTTGTTGGATAGATTATTCTTTTTTTATTTTATTTTTTATTTTTTTAAATTTACTTCCAAATTAGTTAGTATATAGTGCAACAATGATTTTGGGAGTAGATTCCTTAGTGCCCCTTACCCATTTAGCCCACAACCCCTCCAGTAACCCTCTGTTTGTTCTCCATATTTATGAGTCTCTTCTGTTTTGTCCCCCTCCCTGTTTTTAGATTATTTTTGTTTCCCTTCCCTTAGGTTCATCTGTTTTGTCCCTTAAAGTCCTCATATGAGTGAAGTCATATGATTTTTGTCTTTCTCTGACTAATTTCACTTAGCATAATACCCTCCAGTTCCATCCACGTAGTTGCAAATGGCAAGATTTTATTCTTTTTGATTGCCAAGTAATACTCCAATGTGTGTGTGTGTGTGTGTGTGTGTGTGTGTGTGTGTGTACCACATCTTTTTCATCCATTCATCCATCGATGGACATTTGGACTCTTTCCACACTTTGGCTATTGGTGATAGTGCTGCTCTAAACATTGGGGTGCATGCGTCCCTTTGAAACAGCACCCCTCTATCTTGTGGATAATTGCCTAGTAGTGCAATGCTGGGATGTAGGCTAGTTCTATTTTTAGCTTTTTGAGAAACCTCCATAATGTTTTCCAGAGTGGCTGCACCAGCTGAAATTCCCACGCACAATGCAAAATAAACCACATCTTCTTTATCCATTTGTCAGTTGATGGACATTTAGGCTCTTTCCATACTTTGGCTATTGTTGATATTACTGCTGTAAATACTGGGGTGCATATGCCCCTTCAAATCAGCATTTTTGTATCCTTTGGATAAATACCTAGTAGTGCAGTTGCTGGGTCAGAGGGTAGTTCTATTTTCAGTTTTTTGAGGAACCTCCATACTGTTCCCCAGAGTGGCTGCACCAGTTTGCATTCCCACCGACGGTGCAGGAGGGTTCCCCATTCTCCACATCCTCGCCAGCATCTGTTGTTTCCTGAGTGGTTAATTTTAGCCACTCAGACCGTGTGAGGTGGTATCTCATTGCGGTTTTGATTTGTATTTCCCTGATGATGAGTGACGTTGAGCATCTTTTCATGTGCCTGTTAGAATGCTTTTCTCTTTTCTTCAGCCATATGTAGGTTATTCTGTTAGACGCTTCAGATGAAGTGTTGTTACCTCTTGTTTCCACAAGGTGGCAGGCTACTGCGTTTTCGCCTTAAAGGAAAATGGTGCAGGGCTGCCTGTACACTTGTCAGCTACCAGGAGTTTCTAGCGTTGTGCTGAGGTCTGGGGGGAGCGCGCTGCCTGTTCCTGCAAATCAGATTGCAGAACTTTGGAAGACTTGACGTGGTTAGAAAAGGGGAATGAGGCGCGTGATGTTTTTATGCACAGGAGCGACCTTGAACCCCCATAAAGGTACTTGTGATTTCTTGTCTTCAAATAGAAGTAATTCTCTACCTTGCATTTTGTAGTTGGCTCATTCACACTAAAGTGTTTGCATGCCCCTCCTCTTTTTTTTTAAGTGGAATTAGTGTATTCTTTCAAGTTTAAGTGTAAATTTTAAAAAATAAATTGACTCAGGAGCCTGAGTGGCTCAGTCAAGCGTCCGACTTCGGCTCAGGTCATGATCTCATGGGTTTGTGGGTTTGAGCCCCGCGTGGGGCTCTGTGCTGACAGCTCGAGCCTGGAGCCTGCTTCGGATTCCGTCTCCCTCTCTCTTTCTGCCCCTCCCCCGCTTGTGCTCTCTCTCTCTCTCTCTCTTTCTCTCAAAAATAAATAAACATTATTTTTTTTTAAAAGAGTCAGACATTTAACCCACACAGCCACCCAGATGCCCCTGTTCTTAGTTTTAATTTTTAAAGATACTGTAGTACAATATGTATAACAGAAAATTTACCATCTTGGGAATGCAAGCTGGTGCAG
This sequence comes from Lynx canadensis, assembly GCF_007474595.2. NCBI lineage: Eukaryota > Metazoa > Chordata > Mammalia > Carnivora > Felidae > Lynx > Lynx canadensis. The sequence continues at coordinate 1,912,962 of NC_050200.1, read as the reverse complement.
CCACTCTGGAAAACAGTATGGCGGTTCCTCAAAAAACTAAAAATAGAACTACCCTAGACCCAGCAATTGCACTACTAGGCATGTATCCATGGGATACAAGTGTGCTGTTTCAAAGGGACAAATGCACCCCCACGTTTATAGCAGCACCATCAACAATAGCCGAAGTGTGGAAAGAGCCCAAATGTCCATTGATGGATGAATGGATAAAGAAGATGTGGTATATATATACAATGGAGTATTACTCGGCAATCAAAAAGAATGAAATCTTGCCATTTGCAACTACGTGGATGGAACTGGAGGGTATTATGCTAAGTGAAATGAGTCAGTCACAGAAAGACAAATATCCTATGACTTCACTCACATGAGGACTTTAAGAGACAAAACAGATGAACGTAGGGAAGGGAAACAAAAATAATCTAAAACCAGGGAGGGGGACAAAACAGAAGAGACTCCTAAATATGGAGAACAAACTGAGGGTAACTGGAGGGGGTGTGGGAGGGGGGTGGGCTAAATGGGGAAGGGGCACTAAGGAATCTACTCCTGAAGTCGTTGTTGACTATATGCTAACTAATTTGGATAAAAATTTAAAAAAATAAAAAATAAATAAATAAATAAATAAATAAATAAATAAATAAATAAAAGTATATTTATCATGGTGAGCAATAAAAAAAAGGAAAATTTACCATCTTAAACATTTTTAAATGTACATTTAAATAACATATTACTTATTACTTTTATAGTACTTTATAAATTATATTATTATACTCACAAGTTATGTTTATAACAATAAAAACTAGCATTAAAAAAAGCTCACTGTATTTTTATTTTAATTTTTTATATTAAAATTTTTTCTTAATTTAAAAAAAATTTTAAATTAAGTTTATTTTGAGAGAGACAGTGTGAGTGGGGTAGGGCAGAGAGAGAGGGAGAGAGAGAATCCCAAGCAGGCTCCGCGCTGACAGCACAGAGCCCAGCACGGGGCTTGAACTCGCAAAACCATGACCTCATGATCTAAGCCTGAAACCAAGAGTCGGACACTTTAACCAGCTGAGCTCCCCAAGCACCCCCCAGCTCGTTGCATTTTTAAAGAGTAAAAGCTTTGGGGGTTCAGTGTGCCTGTGCTCGTAGGAGTCAGCAGGAGGGTTGGTCCCCAGGAAACCGTCAGCTGTGCACCCTGTTCTGTTCTAGGCAGTGCCCCAGAGAAGGTCTGTTTATTGCTGTGTGATCGGGACAAGAAGAAGGACCCTAAGAAGGCGGGTGTTGGAGTGCTGGCTACGATATACTCTAAGGCTAACATGTATTCTGCATTTATTCAGTTCTTAAAGTAACACCAGGGCGCAGTCGACTCCCCGGGCTCAGAAGGGCATTGGGTGGACCAGGGGCCTTGCACCTCTGTTGTGTGTCTCCAGAGAGCAGCATTGGCACTCACTGCTGATCTTGGGCTTCTTTGTATCACACACGTTCTTGTGCACTTAACGTCTGTATCCGCGGAGATCGTTCCGGGTTGACTGCGCTGAGGTCTGAGTCGCGATTTCTCTGAACGACCCCACGCTGCTCCACAGTCTGGATCCTCCGCTGTTCTACAGAACCTCTGTAGACGGATATTTCTGGTGCTTCTGGTGAAAGCCTGTAACTGCAGCATGTGGTGTCTCTGTACCCGAGTCTCTGTACCTGTACGTACTGGTCGTTGCAGTCCATTTCCAACCTGGGGTTCTTGAATCAGAAGTTTGGGGAGCACGAACTGCGACAGCCACCTCCAAATTTCTCGGGCCGCTTTTCAGGCTCACGTCCACTCTAGCAGAGGTTATTTTCAGTTTAGTTCTGTACTCTTTTCGAATGTGACCGGTGAAAAATGGCTTCATTGGTTAAATGAGCATTTTTCAGGGCACCTGGTGGCTCGGTCAGTTAAACATCTGACTCTTGATTTCGGCTCAGGTCATGATCTCACGGTTTGTGAGGTTGAGCCTCGCATCTGCCTGTTAGTGTGGACCCTGCTTGGGATTCTCTCTCCCTCTCTCAGCCCCTCCCCTTCTCTCTCTTATGCACACTCTATCTCAAAAATAAGATAAACATTTTTAAAAATTGAAAACAATTTAAATGGGCACTTTTCATTATGAGTGAAGTTGGGGGTCTTCCCTTATATTTAGAAGCTTTTTTTTTTTTTTAAAGTAGAGGAACATCTTTAAGGATATCAGAATGATCTGAATTCTGTTCCAAACAAAGCATCTATGCCACAGAGAACTGGTCAGTGGAGGGACAGGGAGGAGATGCAGGGTGCCTGCTAGCTGACAGAGGTGACGAGTTATCTAAAAGACCCTTGGGGAGAAGGAAGAGACTTTTGCCCCAAAGGATTGATGGGAGCCACTGTGTAGAACTCCACTTTTGCATTCTGTGTGTCCAGTTTTCTTTAAATGAGGGGTGCACAGGATAATTTTCGGGTTTAGATGGGAATTAATGTTTTAAGCAATACGTAGAACAAGATAATGATCGTTCACTTCTGGTTTATGAAAACATACTTTATTTTGATCCTTTTAAAAAATATATATTTGACATATACCATTGTGCAATTTGAAATACTTTTAATAACACTTAGGTATTACAAAAAATTTTTAAATAACTTTGTATTAATTTTTAATATGCTATGTCAATATTATTTTTGCCTAATAGAAAAAAGTCTAAGGGGTGCCTGGGTGGCTCGGTTAAGAATCCAACTCTTGATTTCAACTCAGGTCACTGATCCTAGGGTCATGGGGTGGAGCCACATCTGGCTCTGTGCTGAGCATAGAGCGTGCTTAAAGATTCTATCAGTCTCTTTGCCTTTCTCCCCCACTTGCACTCTCTCTCTCAAATTAAAAACAAAATTTTTTTTTTAAAGTCTGAAATGGTGCTTTGTTCAGAAACATGAGAGAAATTCTGTAACCTGGTTAATTAGTATTAGGGTCTGTTGCTGTCACCCAGCACATGGCAACTCACTGCTACAAAATCCTGAAGATGCTCAGAGGAAGGACCACTAAAACTTCAAACTGAGTTTTACATTGTCCTTATTACAGAGGCACCAGTGGGTACTTTTAAAACAATTTCTCTGGAATTGGTAACGTGTATTCTTCTCTGCCTAAATTTAAATCTCTGTTTAAAGCCTGCCATTCTCCTCTTTCTCCATCCCCAGGCAACCACTTACCGGACTTCTGTCCCACAGATCAGTTAGCATTTTCTAGAACTTTATGTACAGCTGCAAAGTAGATGATGTACTCTTAAAAATACAAACAAACAGACAAAACCCGACCAGTTTATAAAAAAGCACTCTGGGGGTGCCTGGGTGGTTCAGTCGGTTAAGCATCTGACTTCAGGCTAGGTCATGATCTCACAGTTTGTGAGTTCAAGCCCCACATCGAGTGAGCTCAAGCCCTGCTTCGGGTGAGCCCTGTTTCTCTCTGCCCCTGCTTCTGTTTCTCTCTGCCCCTCACTCACTTGTGCCCCCTTTCTCTTTCTCTCTTTCTCTCTCTGTCTCTCTCTCTCAAAAAAAAAAAAGGCAGTCTGTAAATTATTCATAGACTGAACCACAAACACATAAATATCCTGTGTTGCCCTGCCCGAGAGTATGGCCAAATGATGAATTAGCTTGCTCAACTCTTATTTAACTTGATTGTACTCCCAGCCCGTCCTCAGAGGCCCAGAGAAGGGCTGACATTTATGACAAAGACTGAGAGTGGCCAGTGCAGGTATGGTGGTTCTCGGAGGTTCTGGGGAAATGTACCTCCGCGCAAACTACGTACCCAGAGTTTCATGAGTAGAAACAGCGGTTCACATGCTAACTCCTTCCTGCTAGTATATCTGAGATCTTACCCGTAGGCTTGTTTTGTTTCGTTGTGTGTGGTGATCAGGGGAGCGAGCAGGCAGGATGGGATCGAGGGGGGCCGCTTGGACAAAGCCGTGGCGTCTGGTTTCCTGGGCCGTGGGCAGTGCTATCTTGTCATCGCTTAGGAGCTGGGAAGGGAAGGTGAGTCAGGAGGTGCGAGTGGCTCTTATCTCTCCCTGTGAAGTTTCTTTCCCAGACACAAGAGAGAGAGCGCTTCCTTTCTCCCCATGTGGGGTCAGCTGGAAACAGAGACCTGTAACCGTGATCCCCACCAAGTGCACATCTGTTCTCCTGCACGACGCCCAGGTGGTCAGGGAGGGGGCGGGGGTGTCTTCCCGGGAGTCAGGTGAACTGTTAGGCCATGAAGAGAGGCTGAGCCTAAAGCTCCTGCCTAGATCTTCCCTCTGGGCTACTCTGTTGTTCCGACTTTGCTTGGCGGAGGAAGGAAGTGCTACTCACGGGAAAGTTCGGGGCGGATGCGGTAACCTTTTCTTCTGTGTCGCTGACAGTCGTCATCTGCACCTTTGTCCTGTGTGTCCAGGCCACCTCCCTGGGAGGGCTGCCGGGCGGGTCTGGAGTGGCTCCTGTGCCCCTGTTTTCACAGACAGCCACGGCTGTTGTCCTGGGCAGGCACAGAGGGTACACCATGGCCTAAGACGGGCTCGGAACAGGTGAACACCAGAAACTGGGTCACTTGTGGCATTTTCCTGGTCCTACTAGCCGAGTAGATCAGCCTCGGTTGTGGGAGATGTGCTCAGGGTCTGCCTGATGCGCACAGAGTGTTGGGAAAGGGGGCGTCTTGCTCAGACCTGGGGTTAAGGCTGCTGCGCTCTGATCCTATCGAATGTGCACTGAAATGGCATGAAGAGTGCTGGGACACAGTCCTCCTCTCTCTCTTTGGAGGCAAAATTACCATAGCCTCAGCTTCTAAAATGTACATATAATTTCAAATATCCTCGGGAAAATTTCTTTTAAATACCACGCTATCCATTACTTTGGAAAGCTTGCAACTGCTCGGGCTTTTTTTTTTTCTTTCAACTTTGTATGGAAACAGATAGTTTTGGTTACAACGAAGCATGCCTGCCCACCTCATCATTTATGGTACTCTCAAACCATCATCCGGTGTTGCAGGTAGTTTTGCCGGGTCAGGATTATCGATAGGGTTGGTTCATGTGATTTTCTGCCTCTTTGCCGGCGGCCCTAAATCCTTTTGTGTCTCTAATTACAGCCCCTAAACTTGCGTTCAGGAGCAGATTAACACCCAAGGGTAGAGGTTCTTCGCTGGAGGCTGAAAGGGTTAGCCAGACTTCCGGCCGAGTTAGACATTTCAAGAAAGGGACTTTCAAATCTAGTGACAACAGCTGTGCTCGCTAGGAGCACATTTCTTGCAGCCTGCTTTGTTTTCTGGATGCCACTAAGCTGCAGTGAACTCCACACTGCCCCTGTGTTGTGCTGGGAGCCCCTCTGCTCCTGGCTCCTTGGAGCTGTCCTGCAGCAGGTGGGTCTGCACGCAGCCCTGACATTGGTTGGCACCGATGTTCTTGGAAGCAGCTATGCGTGGCGATGCGGCAGGATTACAGGCAGGGCTAGGGCGTCGGCAGGCTTCATTCCTCCCCGCTTCCCTCCCAGGAGCTCTTCCTGGGCCAGAAACCATATATGTGTTTTGCTGGAGGGTGTGTGCCTTGGTGGGGGTGTCGGCAAAAACCTGTGCTTTCGAAGGGTCTGCCATCATTTGTTCGAGTCTCAGGGGAAAAGTTTCTATTTCGAGCATGTTGGGGGTTACAGCCGTTTGCAAATGCTCATTTTCTTATTAGACAGAGGAAACCCAGAGACTTACGCTGGACAGACACCCTGTCTTCGGGCTGTTTTCCATTCTTGGTTATTAAATGGAATCAGGAGAAAAAAGAAAACCATGCAGATCAGAGTTGTTTTATTTTGGGAAAAGTTGCTTCTATTCCAATTTAGGCTCATTGAATGGCTTGAGCAATTTAATCAGGTGAATTTCCAATTAAGTGAGGTTATTTCATATTCTAAGTCAAATAGAAAGTGGAACAAAGTTAAGATTTTGTTTTTCATTGCAAAGCGTGTAAGTGATGTTTATAAAGTTTATCGTGCAAACATCGATGGTTTCTGATTATGTTAAGAAATGCAGAGAAAGGTTTTTTTTTTTACTTCTTTCATATATGGCTCAGCACTGTTGCTAATGCTTAGAGCTATTTATAATTAGTTTTACTAATGGTTGCACATTTGAATATCCTGAGTTTCTTTGCCAGAAAATCCATTCTCTTGAAATGTAGCCAGTAGGTTGGGCTGGCGCCCTTCTGAAACACTCAGTTGAACTTGCTCGGGCATTAGTCCCTCGAGGAGCTGTACTGTGAACACAGGTGGGTGAGTGGGTGAGATGGTCTTTTTTCCCCTTTTTCCTTACATGAATAGATTTATTGACCTGAAGATTTTAAAAGTTAGTAGAAAAACCAAATCGTTTTGGTCTGCTCCAGTTCTGCCTGCGTTTATTATGTGACATTAAAAAAATATATGTATCTTTTTAACGTTTATTTGAGACAGTGAGAGGGGGAGACACAGAATCCCAAGCAAGCTCTGTGCTGTCAGCACGGTGCCCGAAATCACGAGTCAGGCGCTTTACCGACCGATCCACCCAGACGCCCCCGTTATGTGACATTTGTGCACAGGCTTCTCTGCGGAAGCACCCGGGAAGAGCGCCGAAGGCTGAAAGAAGAACCATGCACCCGCCCTTACTGGGGGAAGGGGAAGGACCAGGGGTGCCCCGGGCCCGTGGAGAGGCGCCCTGCCTCTTTCATCCTGTGGGAATGCTGCCTCTCAGCCTGGCGTTTGTTCCAAATGCAGCTTTGATGTCCTGTATCAGTCTCAGCTCTTTAGGCCGTTTGGGAATTTTTATCTTAATTCTTCTCATGTATAAAGGCAGGAACTCTGTGGCTCGCATCCCATAGGACTGTATGGATTCAGTCCAGCATGACATCACCGTCCACAGCAGTATGTTGTCTGACCACCGCCGGGGAAGGGAGCCCTTTGCCGTTTCTCGAGTGCTCGGCCCTGTGTCTTCATACATTCGTGTAACGTGTTAGAAGCGCTCCGTGCAAGCATACCATTAGGTCCTGCCGTCCAGGAGCTGCCTGCTGAGGGTGCTCTCATAGGCCTGGATTGGGAAAGCTGTGACAGGTGGTGAGCCAACAGATGTGAGGAGGCCGGGAAGCAGACTGCAGCAGAGTCTTACCTGAGGCTGGGCCACTGACCTGCCCTTGGAAGGCTGAGCCAGGTTTGAGCCGCAAATCTGGTCCTACATCGGCAATACCAGGGAAGGGCAGAGGGGGTGCAGGCAAACGGACTGCAGGGGGACGGGTGACTAGGTGGCTGGGGGCAGAACGGTGCTGGGCCTGAGCTTGCCTCTGAGCTGCCGGGAGGGCTAGTGCAAGGCCACCAGCCTGCCCACATGTGTCTCCAGCTGATGCCCACGCTGCTGGCCCAGGGGCACCCTCCAGACCACAGCTTGGCTAGATGCCTGAGAATGTGGGAGCTCGGGCTCCCGTGGCAGCTGCGAGCAGTTGAAGGTTCCGGAGTGAGAGCAAGAGCTGTCTAGAGCAGCGTGGCTAGGAGGCTGATCTGGCAGGAGGCGGACAGACCAGCAGAGGGAGTGGCTGGTCAGGACGTAGTCATCCACAGGCTTGGCTGGGTCACAACAAGGTTCGTTTTGTGTTTGTAGAGTGCTGGTTTTTATGTGTTTCCTTTTGAACGACTAAAAAGGGTGCTTGCAGTCACCCTCTCCAGTGCACGCTCCCCCCCCCACCACCTTCCACCTCCCCTGCTGGCCTGTACCCCCTCCTTTCCTTGAATTCTAAAGTCTTCACACAGGGGTGTTCCCCTCACCCACGGGTCACCGAGGCACCTTTGCAGTCCTGCCCAGACCACCCCTTCTCTGAAATCCAGGCCTCTTCCCCCCTCGGGCCCCCTGATTCTTTTCTCTAAGATGCCCCCAACGGATCACTATTGATTTCCTCCCGCCAAGGAGCCTTCCCCAACCCCAGGGTTGCCTAAAAGCCCCAGATCCCATCATAACGCCCAGCACAATGAACACCCAAAGCCAAGGCACCTGGCCTCCCCCTCTGGCCTCCCCGGCCTCCCAGCCAGCGGTCCCAGTACAGTCAGGCTGACGCAGCTTGTGGTGACCAAGCACAGACTGTTTGTTGTGTGAGGTGGTGCCTGTTGGCTTCATTCTAAAAGGCTATGAAAATAACCCAGCACTCACGAAATTTTTTTTTAGGCAAGGAAGGGATTCTGTTCTTTATGAGAATGACAAACATTTCACTGAAGCATTAATTTTAATAATTCCTTTTTTAAGAGAGAGAGTGCACACGAGCAGGGGAGGGGGGCAGAGAGAGAGGGGGACACAGAATCTAAAGCAGGCTCCAGGCTCTGAGCTGTCATCATGGAGCCCGATGCAGGGCTCGAACTTACAAACCATGAGATCATGACCTGGGCCGAAGCCAGACGCTTAACCGACTGAGCCACGCAGGCGCCCCTGGATTCATTCTTAATTTTAAATGATATGCTAGCATTTTTCATATTTGTGGTGTAAACCTTGTCCTTCCAAAAATCCCCCAAAGACTACCTCGCTTATAAAATTATTTCTAAAAATTGAAGTAAATTTTTATTAATCTTGGTATGTAATTTGTGGGAAAGGCTTCGGGGGAACAACCCTCATTAGGATGAATAATTTCATCTGGAGGAGCAGAAAATGTTCGTAGCCAGTACTATGGCTTTTCTGTATTTATATGAAAGGAATAGTAAGCACTGATTGGAGGTGCCATTTGGGAAGAGTGACAGTGGCATGAGAGAATACTCCCAAAACCAGGCGGGCCGCAGAGTGAAATGGAGACATGGAGTCTGCAGGCTTCTCCAAATTGTCTAGAGACAGAGAGGAGGTCGTGCAGAGGGCTGTCTTTAGATCATGGCTTCTTTTCCTTGGGTGTCTTTCCGGCCTTTTAATTTTTAAATATTCCATATTTTCTACAATAAGCATGTGTTTTAAGGATTCCAAACATCAACAGCCATTTGAACAAACAGGGTTCCTTTCCTATACACACTGGGCTGACCCTGGCCTGGTGTGAGCACGGACGAAGCCCCACTGCCTATCCAGTGATTCTGGGATTGCGCAGCCCCAGGCTCAACGTGGGGCGTTGCTGGTGCATCTGTCACATCCCTGCCCACAGCACCTGCTCAGAAGCAGGACCTTCGGCATCTCTGGGTTGGGCTGCACAGGCCTTTGTGGCTCTAGCGCTCCCATTCGCCCCTCATGGCTGTTTGCGAGGCCAGAAATCACCCTCTGTGTTTCTCCCTCCCAGAATGGGCTTCCTTACCGGTCTCTCCAGTTGGCTTACATCTGACTGCGGCCAAGGAGGGAGCATTCTTTCGGTAGCGTCCCTATTCATTCCCGTTCGATATTTGTCTTGGGGCTGTCTCGACCGTAGCAGACATCCCACAGGAAGGAGTGATTCGGGACTGGTTTGCTGTATGCCATTTTGCATTTACTCCCTTCTTTGTTTTTATTTATTATTTTTTTTCCCGAGGGAATGCTTTTTTTTTTTAATCTTTGTAATATAATTTACTGTCAAATTGTGTAACATACGGTGTGTAAAGCGTGCTCTTGGTTTTTGGGGTAGATTCCCATGGTTCATCGCTTACATACAACACCCAGTGCTCATCCCAACAAGCGCCCTCCTCAATGCCCATCACCCATTTTCCCCTCTGCCCCCCCTCCATCAACCCTCAGTTTGTTCTCTTCATTTAAGAGGCTCTTATGGTTTGCCTCCCTCCCTCTCTGTAACTATTTTTTTCCTTCTCTTCCCCCATGCTCTTCTGTTAAGTTTCTCAAGATTCACATATGAGCAAAACCATACGGTATCTGTCATTTTCTGACTCATTTATTTCACTCAGCATAATACCCTCCAGTTCCTTCCACACTGCTGCAAATGGCTGGATTGCATTTTCTCATTGCCAAGTAGTATTCCATTGTATATATAAACCACATCTTCTTTATCCATTCATCAGTTGATGGACATTTAGGCTCTTTCCATAATTTGGCTATTGTTGATAGCGCTGCTATAAACATGGGGGTACATGTGCCCCTATGAATCAGCACTTCTGTATCCTTTGGATAAATTCCTCGTAGTGCCATTGATGGGTTATAGAGTAGTTCTATTTTTAATTTTTTGGGGAGCCTCCACACTGTTTTCCAGAGGGGCTGCACCAGTTTGCATTCCCACCAACAGTGCAAGAGGGTTCCCGTTTCTCCACATCCTCGCCAGCATCTATAATCTCCTGATTTGTTCATTTTAGCCACCCTGACCAGTGTGAGGTGGTATATCAGTGTGGCTTTGATTCGTATTTCCCTGATGGTGAGTGACGTTGAGCATCTTTTCATGTGTCAGTTGGCCATCTGGAGGTCTTCTTTGGAGAAGTGTCTGTTCATGTCTTCCACCCATTTCTTCAGTGGATTATTTGTTTTTCAGCTTCTGAGTTTGATAAGTTCTGTATAGATTTTGGGTACTAGCCCTTTATCCGATATGTCCTTTGCAGATATCTTCTCTCATTCTGTCGGTTGCCTTTTTGTTTTGTTGATTGTTTCCTTCACTGTGCAGAAGCTTTTTATCTTGATGAGGTCCCAATAGTTCATTTTTGCTTTTAATTCCTTGTCTTTGGTGATGTGTTGAGCAAGAAATTGCTGGGGCTGAGGTCAAAGAGGTAGTTGCCTGCTTCCTCCTCTAGGGTTTTGATGGCTTCCTGTCTCATATTTAGGTCTTTCATCCATGTTGAGTTTACTTTGGGTATGGTGTAAGAAATGGTCTAGTTTCATTCTTCTGCATGTTGTTGTCCAGTTCTGCCAGCACCATTTGCTAAAGAGACTGTCTTTTTTCCATTGGATAGTCTTTCCTGCTTTGTCAAAGATTAATTGGCCATACATTTGTGGGTCCAATTCTGGGTTCTCTATTCTATTCCATTGGTCTATGTGTCTGTTTTTGTGCCAATACCATACCGTCTTGATGATTACAGCTTTGTAATAGAGGCTAAAGTCTGGGATTATGATGCTTCCTGCTTTGGTTTTCTTTTTCAATATTACTTTCGCTATTCGGGGCTTTTGTGGTTCCATACAGGTTTTAGGATTGTTTGTTCTAGCTTTGAGAAGAATGTCGGTACAATTTTGGTTGAGATTTCATTGTATTTTATTATTACTTTAAAAAAAATTTAATGTTATTTTTGAGACAGAGAGACAGAGCATGAGCAGGGGAGGGGCAGAGAGAGAGGGAGACACAGAATCTGAAGCAGGCTCCAGGCTCCGAGCTGTCAGCATGGATCCCGATGCGGGGCTCGAACTCACAAACGGTGAGATCATGACTTGAACTGAAGTCAGACGCTTAACCGAGTGAGCCACCCAGGCACCTCTGTATTTTATTATTTAAAAAAAATTTTTTTAAGTTTATTTGTTTACTTTGTGTGTGAGAGAGACAGAGGGAGCAGGGGAGGGGCAGAGAGAGAGGGAGAGAGAGAAAATCCCAAGCAGGCTCTGCACCGTCAGCACAGAGCCCAATGTGGGGCTTGAACTCACGAGCCGTGAGGGATCACGACCTGAGCGGAAGACAAGAGTCGCATGCTTAACCACCTGAGCCACCCCGGCACCCCGCATTTACTCACTTCTAGTGCCAATGGCTCTGCGGGTGGCCAGGGTGGATACCACTAAGAACCAAGTATGGCATAGTGGTTTCAGCCAGGCCCTCAAACTGGGCACTTGTGCTCTCCTGTCCTGGCACATCCTGTGGCCTGTGCACTCCTCAGGGCCCCCACATTTCTGGCGGCTGAATGGCTTAAAGCCACCTGAGTGTGTATCTTGTGCGAGAAGAAAGCCCACGATCTTGTGAAAATGAAGACCTTAAATCTGTTCTTGTTTCTGTTCATCTGGGTCTGACTGGAACGCAGCCAGAGGGACAGTGGCTGTGTGAGACCACCAGGTGGCGCCAGAGAGCTCTTTCCCCACAGCCTGCCGGACCAGCATCCTCACAGCATTGTGATTGAATGAACACTTTTGGGTCCAGAACGTCGTCCTCTCTCATCGGCATGAATCCAGCCGTTTTAGGTAGTCAGAGGGGCTGAGAAACAGAAGGTAGCTGGAACCTTCCCAAATACATGCATTATGCACTAGGAAATTCAAAGGACCTGATGAAAAGCCCATTATGTTTTAGGAAAACGTCACTATCCCCAATAGCCAGGATATCCTTATGTGTAGCTTATAGGTACAACCTTTCACTGGGTGATTTGTTTTTTTTTTCTAAAAAGCTCTTAATTTCTACTGTGGTTGTCAACTATGTCTTCTTGAAATAGACATGCATCTATATGCGTTATCTTTTTATTTTATTTTTTAACGTTGAGCTGTTTTTGAGAGAGCGAGAGACAGAACATGAGCAGGGGAGGGACAGAGAGAGAGAGAGAGGGAGAGAGGGAGACACAGAATCTGAAGCAGCCTCCCAGGCTCCAAGCTGTCAGCACAGAGCCCGATGCGAGGCTGGAACTCGTGAACTGCGAGACCATGACCTGACCTGAGGTTAGATGCTTAACAGACCGAGCCACCCAGGCATACCTGTATTGTCTGTTTATTTTTATTTTTTTAATGTTTATTTTTGAGACAGAGAGAGACAGAGCATGAACGGGGGAGGGTCAGAGAGAGAGGGAGACACAGAATCTGAAGCAGGCTCCCAGGCTCCAAGCTGTCAGCTCAGAGCCCGACGCGGGGCTCGAACTCACGGACTGTGAGATCATGACCTGAACCGAAGTCGGCCGCTTAACCGACTGAGCCACCCAGGCGCCCCTGTATTGTCTTTTTATTTATTTATTTATTTATTTATTTATTTATTTATTTATTTATTTATTTATAATGTTTATTTATTTTTGAGACAGAGAGAGACAGAGCATGAATGGGGGAGGGTCAGAGAGAGGGAGACACAGAATCTGAAACAGGCTACAGGCTCTGAGCTTGTCAGCACAGACCCTGACATGGGGCTCAAACTCAGAGACCAGGAGATCATGACCTGAGCTGAAGTCTGTTGCCTAACCGTCTGAGCCACCCAGGCGCCCCTTTAGTGGAAGTTTTTTTTTTGGGAGAGTGTTCATATCAGTGGCCAGGCTTACCTCAGGTGCAACAAAGCTCTGGAGGGAGCTTATTGAACCTTTGGGGCAGGCAAGCTGGGTAAGACTTTTCCTGAATAGTTCCATTAAGGGCAGTAGTCAGGAGCTAATAAACTTGCGATCACTTTTGATCTTTTTGTCTCTTTTTATCTGTGATCCCCTTCTCTCTGTTGTTAAAAAGCTCCAAGGCCAGGTCTAGTAGTTAGATTGAGGACTCTGAGGCTTTCATGTAGTTTTTGAAGTTTCTTTCTAATGTCTGGAGCTGACTGGGAGATGAAATGCACAGCCAGGATCAATTCCTTTGTGAGACTTGGGATCAAGCCTGGTGAATTTTTAAAGAGCCTCAGATGGACAAGTAAGAAAAAGGGCAGGGTTTCATCTGATCTCTGGGTGATCTCCCTTGACCTTTCATCATTGACCTGTTTAGAAGCTGCCCCTTTTGTGCCTTCTTTGAGGCAGGTGACGATGCGGTTGAGCTTGACCTTGTCTCCAGAAGGGGGCTGGTAATTCCAATGGGTCTCAACTAGGGGAACCACTGCATTTCCAGGAGCCTATGGTACAGGCTGTCTGTGGTTTAAATCATCAGCATATTCAGTAGCCTTGGACCAAATCTTGGTGTTTTGTTTGTTTGTTTGTTTGTTTTACTCTGGTGTGGTATATAGGTGGAGAGAATAACATAGAGGTCTCTCCACCGTAAGTAATAGGAAAGGGCAAGATATTCAACTTCTTTAGTAAACCTGGCAGAATCAGTTGAGAAAGAGCCAATCTTACATTCTATATGAGAAAGATCTGGCAAGCAGACGGGAACAAGGACTCAAACAATGCCCTCTGGCCCAGCCACATATCAAGGAGGGAACTGGGTGGCAGAAGCATGGGGAGGTTGGAAAGAGTGGCCAGAATGAGGATGGACAGGAGAAGGATCGGGAGGTGGAGGCAAGGGCTGAAGGGGAATGTTGATGGGGTGCCAAAGGGTCTTGAGGGGAAGCTGGGGAAGGGGTAGTTGCTGTGGAGGTGTGAAGTGAGGGATCGACTGTGGGTGAGTGAAAAGGCAGAGATTCATCGGCAGGGTCAAGGCAGGGTCAAGGTCCGAGTCAGGAGAACTTGGGAGAGGGACAGGGGTCTTTTGGAGAGATAGAAGGAGCATACCACAGGCAGCACAACACTATTTGCACACGACATGATTCCCTACGTAGAAAAACCCAAAGACTCTACCAAAACAATTGTTAGAACTGATAAATGAATTCAGTAATGTCATAGGACACAAAATCAAAGTACAGAAATCTGTTGCGTTTCTATACGCGAATAACAAAGCTGCAAAAAGAGAGACAAAGGAATTGATCCCATTTATAACTGCACCACATACCTAGGAGTAAAGGTAACCAAAAACATAAAAGATCTGTACCCTGAAAACTATACAGCTCTGATATAAGAAACCGAAAAGGACACAAACATATGGAAAGGCATACCATGCTCATGGATTAGAAGAACAAACATTGTCATAATGTGTATACTACCCAAAGCAATATACATATTTAATGCAACCCCAATCAAAATACCACCAGCATTTTTCAGAGCCTAAACAAACAATACTAAAATTTATATGTAATCACAAAGATCCCCAAAGCCAAAGAAATCCTGACAAAGAAAAGCAAAGCTGGAGGCATCACAATTCTCGCTTCAAATTGTATTGCAAAGCCTGTAGTAATCAAGACAGCATGGTGCTGGCAACAAAACAAAACAAAACAAAACAAAACAACAATAACAACAAAAAAACCCCGACACACGTATTAATGAAACACCACAGAAAACCCAGAAATATACCCCACAAGCACATGGTCAACTGTCTTTGACACAGCAGGAAATACTATCCAATGGGGAAAAAAACAATCTCTTCCACAAACAGTGTTGTTAAAACTGGACAGCATCAAGTAAATGAATGAGACTGGACTACTTTATTACACCATGCACAAAAATAAGTTCAAAATGGATGAAAGATCTACATGAGACATGAAACCATCAAAGTCCTAGAAAAAAAAACACAAGCAGCAAACCCTCTGACCTCAGCCATAGCAACTTCTTACTAGATATGTCTCCAGAAATAAAGGAAACAAAAGCAAAATAAATAAATGGACCTTCATAAAGAAAAAAAAGAAACATTGTGAACAGTGAAGGGCATAATCAGCAAACTAAAAGGCAATCTATGGTATGGAAAAAATGTTAGCAAAAATACATGCATGCTAAACAGTGAGTATTCAAAATACATAAAGAACTTATACAACCCAACACCAGAAAAACAGCTCAGTGAAAAAATAGGTAAGAGACAGGAATCTACATTTTTCCAAAGATGACATCCTTATGTCTAACATACACACGAAAAGATGCTCAACATCACTCATCATCAGGTAAATACAAAGCAAGACCACACAATGAGACACCACCTCACACCAGTCATAATAGTTAAAATTAACAACTGAAAAAAAAAAACAAAACCCAGCAGGTATCGGTGAGGATGCAGAGAAAAGGGAACCCTCTCGCAGTGCTCATGGGAATGCAAACTTGTGCAGCCTATCTGGAGACTAGTGTGCAAGTTCTCAAAAACTTAAAAACAGAACTGCCTTGATCCAGCAAGTGTACTAATAGGTTTTACGCAAAGGATACAAAATTACTGATTTGAATGGCTACCTGAACCCCTATATTTATAGCATCACTATCAACAATAGCCAAATTATGGAAAGCATCCAAATGTCCATGACAGATAAATGGATAAAGAAGATCTCTCTCTCTCTCTCTCCTTCTCCCTCTCTCTCTCTCTCTCTCTCTCTCTCTCTCTCTCTCTCTCTCTCTCTCTCCCCACCCCACTCATGTGTGTGTGTGTGTGGGGGGGTTCTGCAGTCAAAATGAATGAAATTTTGCCATTTGCAGCAACATGTATGGAGCTAGAGTGGATTATGAAGTCAGAGAAGGACAAATACTGTATAATTTCACTAATGTGTGGAATTTAAGAAACAAAACAGATAAACATAGTAGACGAAAAAAAAGATGGATGGCAAATCAGACTCTTCACTATAGAGAACACAATGATGGTTACCGGAGGGGGAGGTGGGTGCGAGATGGGTTAAATGTATCTGATGGGTTAAAAGTATCTGAAAATGCGGATTAAAAAGGACACTTATTTTGATGAGCCGTGGGTGTTGTATGGAAATTATGAATCACTAAATTGTACACCTGAAACTATTATTACACTGTATTTTAACTAACTGAAATTTAAATAAAAACCTGAAAAAAATACAAAGAAAAAAAGACAGAAATTAGTACTTCTACAACTTATTTCAAATTCTTTAAATAATCCTGCTTCCAGGGTACAAAACAGTATCACAGACAACGTCTCCAAGGTCAAGCAAAATCTTACACCTATTAACTTTTCAGTTTAGCCTTTATGACAGCTCTTGTGTGTTCTTCTCTGATTATTCTGATTCCCCAGCGTTTCAAATTGCTAAACTCTTTCTAGCATGGACTAACTTCTGCTATCACCATCAACATTTCTGTCTCTCCACCTTGTATTTCAATCATGCTTCCTTAAAGAAACTGTCCTCAATTTTCTGACTAGGTTAAATTGCCTTTTTATACATCTTCATGCTTCTCTTACTTTTTACTTATGTTTGTCGGATGATCCCACCTTATCCAGAGTTTAGCCAATATCCTAAATTTATAAATCCAAATCTTAAAATAACCTGCCTGTGGGAACACATAAAGATGATGACAGAGCTGCCAAATGAGTGCATACACTTTTGGATAGCCACATTAAATTAGTAGTTTGTAAAATGATGTGTAGAACAAGCTCTTGACCAAATGAGAGGTAAACACTGAAATGAAATCATAGTTCTCCACCCAGATTCAGGAAACACAAAAGCCAAAATAAAAATATGACTGAAACAGACAATATACCTGTCAAGACACACACCTTGTTTAAGTTTGCACAGCATTGACTTTTCTGCATCAACTGAAGCACTCTTATCAAGTAAGAGACGTTTTGCTAAATCTTTTTTGTAGAAGGCTTCAAAAACATCTTTCTCTGTCACATTTAAGGAAAAACACCTTAATGTCAAAGATGGAAAACGCAAAATGGCAGAAAATTAAATGAGACACTATATTCAATACATCTGAAAACAGCAAGTGAAACGGATGGTTACGTATTATCTGAATGCATTTACATAAAGTATCTCGGAACACTTAAGTTCAGATAGAGAGCGGTCAAATTTTTGGTTTCCAGAAGCTGAAGGCAAGAAGGAAATGAGAAATGACTGCTTAATGTGTATGGAGTTTATACTGAAATTTTTGAGATTAAGTAATTGTGATGGCTGCACAATCATGTGAACATACTTATTGCCACTGAATTGTTAGCTTTTTAAAGTTACCAGTTTTACCACCAGAAAACATTATTTGAATTCAATTTAGGTTGGGATTTGCACTTAGTGCTTTCTACTTCCACAATGTTATCATTTTTTTAAACTTTTAAATAGACATTTAAACCAAATTACTCACCATGAATAAACCTAAATAAAATTACCACTTTAGCTAATAATTCTTCAAGTTCTTCGTCCGTAGCTTCTTTGTTACCTGTGCGAAGTTTTGAATCCACATACTTTGCTAAAATGTAAAAAAATAATTTTCTAAGTAATGCTATATTTTCAAATATGTATACGAACAAAAACCATTTATTCAAGCAAATACTTTCGCCCAGAGTGAGGTGCGTTACTTTTCATGAAACAAAAAATGAGTAAGTGACTCAACGGACAGATGAGTGGCAGAAAAAGATAAATTACTTCCTGTAAGTTCTACAACACTGATATTTTTATATTTCTATAACCTCAATGATCAAATATTACAATACAGTCATTTCCTCACTACCATGCCCCTAATCTACTTAAAAAAACAAAACATTGCAAGATATTGCATGAAACTGAGATTACATTAATCCCAAAGTCTTAAGGACTTATTAAGTGTTGATTATACTCATTTAAATAATTTATTGTTCTTGAAAAATCAAATTGATAATTTGTTTCAAGTTTCTTGAACTATCAAACTGATACTGTGTTTCAAGTTTTTATGTCAGCAAAAAGATATCCCTTATAATATAAAAAACCATTAGGTTTCATGACAGTAAGGAAAGCTTTCATTTATTTTAAAATGAGTCTTATCTACTGATAAGAAAATCTGGTAATTTTATAGGACGCTAAAGACACATGAGCTTCCAAAGGGCTGGGTTACTATTAAACAAAGGAACCACGTCTTGTGAACACTAAAGTTGAGAGAAATGGTTTATTACAAACATTGATAGTCAATCTGGCAATATTATGAAACATTAGGAGGTCAAACTGAACTCTTCTTACGTAATTTAAAACAACAAAATAAAAAATAAAATACATATTTCATAAAATTGAAAACCATACCTAGAAGCTCAGCTGGTTTGTTAGGCCTTTTATTAATAAATGTTTCAAAAGCATCTTTCATAGCAACAATAATTTTCTCATTTTTCAGAAAAGACGCTTCAATGATAAAATCTATCTT
Organism: Lynx canadensis; assembly: GCF_007474595.2. Classification (NCBI taxonomy): domain Eukaryota; kingdom Metazoa; phylum Chordata; class Mammalia; order Carnivora; family Felidae; genus Lynx; species Lynx canadensis. The sequence goes on along the minus strand of NC_050200.1, from coordinate 1,894,328 downwards.
ATCTTTAAAATCCAGAAGCGCTTGCACCATTGTCTTATCTTTCATAGGGTTAATAACTATGCTGCTACCAAATTTCTGGAAAATAAAAGTAACTCAGGTTATTATATTTACACAGCAAGCAAAACACCTTTAAGTTAAATAGAAAATTTTACATCATTTACAAGGAAATCTCAGAAATGCAAATATGCAGTAAATTTCAAAAGAAAAACTCATTCCTAGATAAAGACAAGATAATGTGGAAACGAAGCCAACATAAATACATGTAAATCAAAAGTTCATCTGAGTGGAGAATTATTTCGAAACATATCAGAAATGCAAGTCTACGGTGCCTAATAAATCAAAAAGAAGGGTGAGTATATAGAGTAACAGGGACATATAGCAGAAGAAAAGTATCTGAAAATGAACAAAAAAAGAAGAAGAAGGAGGAGGAGGAGGAGGAGGAGGAGGAGGAGGAGGGGAAGGAGAAGGAGAAGGAGAAGGAGAAGGAGAAGGAGAAGGAGAAGGAGAAGGAGAAGGAGAAGGAGAAGGAGAAGAAGAAGAAAGGAAAGTGAAAGGGATCACCAAAAATGGATTGCATTAAAAGAATCATAAAGCTATCAAAACTTGTCAGTATCAAATTTTCCAAATTCTGGAATAAAATCAGGAACTTAAAACTAGGGAAAACACTTAATGAAGAAAGAAACTATGAAATAACACAACTTCTTGACATCTCACCTTCAACATCTAAATGTTCTCAGAAGCAGTTAAGAGAAGCAATTCAATGGATCCTCAATAATAATAAACCCCATGAAATGTGTGAAAGTCAAAAGGCAACAGGATAACATCTTTAAAGTGCTGGGCGGAAAAACTGTCCCCAAAAATTCTATATCCAGAAAAACCATTCTTTAAAAGTGAAGAAAAATTAGGAAATAAGAAGATAAACAAATGCTGAGATAGTTCTTTGCTAGTAGACCTGCCCTCTAAGAAAAACTAACGGGATTTCTTAGTGTTGAAATAAAAGAACAACAGGAAATAGTTTGAAGACATATTAAAAATGAACAAAAACATTCGTAAATATATTAGCACACATAAATATAAAGGCCAGTTTCTTCTAAGTATAGATTATAATTCCTTTTTACTATATATGATTTAGGAGACAAATGTAGTAAGCAATAAACATAAACCTATATTCATAAACATGGATGTGTAGAGATTCAATGTGAGACAAAAGCATAAAAGTGAAGGAATGGAACTGTATACAGCAGAGTTTTTGCATACTACTGAACCTAAGTCATTATCATTTCAAACTATATTTAATAACAAAGATTCTCCTTACAATCCCCAAATCAATCAATAACAAAAGAATTTTAAAATACACAGACAATTAAATCAGAGATGAATCTAAGGAGTGCACTGGAAAAAGTCAGCAGTAAAATCAGGCTGTAATGAAAGAACTTACATATACACATAAGACACATGAAAAGCAAACATTGTAATGGCAGAAGGCCTTTCTTGTCAATAATTAAGTGTACATGGAATAAACTCCCCAGTTGAAAGGTAGATATTGGCGAAACAAATTTTGAGAACCTAATCTACTATTTGGACTCCCTTTTGATCCAAAGACACAAACAATATTCAAAGAAAAAGGAAGGAACAAGATAGGCACACAAGTCGCACTAAAAGAGAGCTGCAGTGGCCCTACCACTATTAGACAAACTTGCCTTTGTTATAGTAGAAAAAGAAAAATGTCATATTTTAAAAAGGGTCAGTTTAGAGGTGCTTGGCTGGCTTAGTCTGTAGAATACCTGACTCTTGACCTCAGGGTTTTAGTTCAAGCCCCACAATGAGTATAGAGATTACTTTTAAAAAAGAGTCAATCTGTCAAGCAATAGAACAATTACAAATATATATACCTAAGATAGAGCTTTAAACCTTCTGAAGCAAAAATTCACACAAATGGGGGAGGAAGTGGTACAACAGTGGGATACTTTACTGGCCCACTTTAATAAACTGATATAAAAGTGGACAAACATGAAGAAAAAACAGACAACAAAACAACATTTAAACTAGACCTAACAGATATATTAATAATCCACAGAACATCAGAGTGTACATTTTTCTTAAGTTCACCCAGAACACTCTCAGGATTTTAGGCCACACAACTATCTGCAATAAAATGTAAAAGACTAAAATTACACAAAGTATATTATCTCACCACAATGGGACAAAACCAGAAATGATTTTCAGAAGGAAAAAGTGGAAAATTACAATTATGTGCAAATTAAACACATTCTTTAACAGCCAAACAAGTCACGTAGGAAATTAGAAAACAGATACAAATGAAAATTACAACACCATATACCAAAATTTATAAAACGATGCAAGAGAGAGAAATTTATATCCATATATGCTTACATGAGAAAGACCTCAAGTCAAATAGCTAGCTTTATGCTTCAAGGAACCAGAAAAAGGAGAGAAAACTAAACAAAACTAGCATGGGAAGTAGAGAAGAAACAAATGAAAAGATAAAATCAAGAAAATGAAAGGAAATGAAAACTGAAATGAAAAATCAAGAGCATAAAACCAAATGCTTCACAGCAAATATAAACAAAACCGATAAATGATCATGAAATCAGCAACACTCTGGAATAGGTGGTCCTGGACCCAGGTCTCTCCACATAAAAACACGGATTAACAACCAACAGTCTAGTGTACTCTAAAGAAAAATTTGAGAGGAAAACTTGGCAACACAAGAACACACTTTTGAAAACCCTAGAACCTCTTGGGTGAGTCTGAAGTGCTCCTTTCTGCACAAAAACTGGGAAAAGCTGCATCAAACAGTAATGCCAGCAATTTCACACGGACTATACATACTGTCCTCCCCCAGGCCGGAATAGTACCACACTGAGAGATGTACTCTGGACCTAGTTTTTCCAGTGGTAAAAAGATAGTTTAAGGCTGACACTTAGCTTTGCCAGTATTCATGGGTGGCCCCAGGAAGAAAACTACTCTCTATCATTTCCTAGGGAACACTGACAGACCACCTATGGTAAAGCCTGGACCATCTGTAAGCTAGTCACAAAGAAGGACACAGAGCTCACAGTAATCAAAGGTCAGATTATGGCAGAGGCATTGCATCCCAGACAGCACCCAGACAAGCAAATGCAACTGACTAACGAGTACAGCTGAGGTCACCAACCAGTGATTTGGTTTGGCTTGGAGCTGGGTCTGTGACCCTTCTGGGCAGAAAACCAGGCAAGCTGCCCACTGAACCACAGACTAGAACTTGAAGCCCCAGTCATCCAGGAAGCTTGACCATGCAGCACAGACTTTGACTCCGCCCGATCACACACAAAGCTAGCCACCAACCTAAATCTAACTATCTTATCTGGGAGACTGGTCAGCCACTCTGCTGAAAAACAACACACAGTGGCTCTGCTCTAATAGTCCTCTCACCTAATGCAGTGCACAATCTGAAACACCACTTCAGCCAGGTAAAAGAGCTGGTGGTCCCACTCAACCAGTGGCAAAGGTAGAGAGCCCAGCCAATGGTCTTGCCTGACAGTGGATTCCCACTTGGTGGCCTCTCCTGATCATGAAGCCCAGCATACAACGCTATCTAGCCACACAGTAAATCCAATCCTGGCAAAGGAGCACATCCTGTCTTTTGCCTAACCACAGAGGCATCTCAGCAGCCCTCGGAATAGTCAATGGATGTGCCCTGATGCAAGTCCAGCCTGTCCTCAGTGTTGGTGGTAACCCTGCCTGAGCAGAGACACCAGAAGTAGCCCTAATCACCCATGGATGTTCTACGCTGGCCTGTTCAGAAACCTCATATACATGGACTGGTAAAAACCTTGCCACCAAAGTAAACTTGTAAACCTTGTATGAGCTCATCACTTTCAAATACGCAGGTCTCACACACAGCAATAAAAGAACAAGGAACAAGGGGCATGTGACAACACCACAGAAGTTTTTAATGAAGTTAAATGAAAACAGGAAAACTTACATAAATGGGAGAATCAACACAAACAGAGGAATGATTTTAAAACCAAACTAGAACACCTAGAGCTAAGGAATGCAATTACTGATTTGAAAAACTCAGCAGAGAGTTTAAACAACATATTCAATCAAGCATAAGAAAGAATCTGTGAGAGTCCTGGGAAGATGGCGGAGTAGGAGGATCCCCGGCTCACCTCATCCCAAAGACACACCAAGAAAACGGCCACATCAGTGGAACTAATCTGAAAATTACACAAAGACTGGCATCAATATTTCCCACAGTTTATCACAGACAAGGCCAACGCAGAAAACACAGGAGAATGAAGACTTTATTAGGACCAAACCTCTGGTGAGACTAACCAAAAAATGGAAGAACACCATAAGCATGGAGAAGCAAGAAGAGTAGGCACATACTAGGCACCCACAGCACAGGAGACCTGCACTAGAAGATAACTCACTATAACCTGAAGCTTTGAAAACCACCGGGTCTTAACTTTTAGCTACTATCTACATGGGCTTAATTAACTCCAGGTACTTTTAAAAATCAGTCGTCTTGGGGCGCCTGGGTGGCTCGGTCGGTTAAGCGTCCGACTTCGGCTCAGGTCATGATCTCACGGTCCGTGGGTTCGAGCCCCGCGTCGGGCTCTGTGCTGACAGCTCAGAGCCTGGAGCCTGTTTCAGATTCTGTGGCTCCCTCTCTCTGTGACCCTCCCCCGTTCGTGCTCTGTCTCTCTCTGTCTCAAGAATAAAAATAAACATTAAAATTTTTTTTTTTTTAAAAATCAGTCGTCTCAGTTACGGGAGAGCCAGAAAGTAGCAATAAATTGAGTGTGCTGTGCCTCTGTGACTCAGTTGGTTGGGCATCTGACTCTTGATTTTGGCTCAGGCCGTGATCTCTGAGGTCATGAGACTGAGTCCTGTGTCAGGCTCAGCACTAACTGTGGAGCCTGCTTAAATTCTCTCTCTTCCTCTGCTTCTCACCTCACTCATGCTCTCTTTTTCTCTAAGAAAGAAAGAAACTGAGTCTCCATCTTGAAGAGCAAGTATAAACAATAACCTGGATGAGATATAGCACAGAAGCAGGACTTCTGAAAGAGCCTGAGGTATATGGGAAGGAGATTTATTTACTAATCTCAGAATATGTCCTGGGAGTGGAGCAGAAATCTTAGGATGCTATGCCAAGAACGTAAATGTTAACAGATGCCATTTCTTTCCCATTCCCCGGTCGAGATACACAGACGTTTACAGGAACTAGTGTGAACACTCTGCACCTATCTTTCTATCAGAAAGAGTTCCCCTGCCTCCGAGGGAAAGAGCTCCCCTGCTTCCAAGTCCCACTGTAGATCCACTCCATCCAACCTTCCTCACGTAGTAGGCATTCCTCCAAAGCAGCTCCTACACAACACACCCTGTCTCATCCATGAAATGCAGCTAGATGAGCATCAGAGATGAGCATCAAACCATTTTGAACACCTAGGAAATTGATCTGAGGATTAATGCAATAGTCTGCATAATTTGAGACAGAGAACTTAGCAGGTACATTGTATGGAGAGATTAACCAGCGGAGAGATGCCACAGAGTCTCCTATGTGGAGGGAAGGGAGAAAAGAGAAACGGGGACAGTGTAGCATATCAGGATCATGCAAGAAAACCAACCCCCGCCCCCCCCCCTCACCGCCGCCGCCCAAAAGTAGCTGAAGAGAAAAACAAGAGTGAAAAAACTCAGAGAGGACTGGACAAAAATTCTGTTTCCCAAAACCACTGACGGAGAGAAATGAGAGGGTTTCAATACCACAGGATTCTATAGAGTGGAGCACAGTGTCTGAGGTTTGAAGCTTAATACCTGGCAGTGCTCTGGTGAGAACGTCCATGAGTAGACAGAGGGGTCTGATGGGTCCACGTGCCACACGGGGAAAAGTGGCACCCATGCTTGGAGGGCATTTGGTAGAAGCCATACAGCCTCCCCACAGGCAAAAGTCCCAGCAGACCCTGGAGAGCAGCCACATTTGCTGGTATTGCAACAAAGATACCATAGTGCGGTGAAAACGGGCACCAGCTGTATGTTGTGAATACGCCATTAACTCTAAATATACACTGCTGCACGATCACATGAATGTCTTGTAATTGAGCCAGGGTACTGGCCATTGCTCAAAGAGAAATGCCCCAGAGAATCAGTACAAACAGACCCCAAAGGCACCGGGGTCTCTGAAATGTGGGGTATTCAACACAGCCCCATGTGAGATAGAAGTCTGGAAGGAGACACCACCTGGCAGGCAGGTATCTTGGACCCAGAGTAGAGGTGGGGAGTGGACAAAAGCACCAGACAGAGGAAGGATGCTTGACTGTGGGACGTGAGAGCGTGAAGTTTGCCTTCCAGAGACTAGGCAACTGAATAAAGCCATTTTTTCTCCTCTAGAGCATGTGAAAACTCACACACAGATCAAGCCCAGTAGGCTAAGCAGTGCCATCAAGTGGAGAACAGAGCTGTTATACCAAGCCCTGCTAACTGTGCTCTCCATATACATCCTCAAGAAGACCAGCACAAATTCCTTCTACCTTCTTATTAGACTACGGACTATAGTGTTCTGCACCAGGGAAACTAGATGTAACTGTTTGCTGTTTCACTTATTTGTTGACTTTCTTTCCTTCTGTTTTTGTTTGTGTTCTTTTTTCTATTTCTATATCAGAAACAAATTACGTTTTATTTTTAAAATTCTTATTCTGCTCTATTATTTAATTTTTTTAGTTTTTAATTTTTTAACTTTTTCCCTTTCTTTTTTTTACTCTATTCTATTAAGCTTTTCTCAACAAGAAGACCAAAACACACCTAGGATCTAGATTCCTTTATTTATTTCCTTTTTAAATTTTTAATTTAAATTTTTTATTTTATTACATTTTTTCTTCCTCTAAAATGACAAGACAGAGGAATTCACCCCCATAAAAGACCGGGAAAAACAAGATGGCAGGTATTTAATCAATACAGGTATAAGTAAAATGTCGGAACTAGAATTTAAAATCATGATTATATGAATACGAGCTGAGTGGGAAAAAAAAAAAGAAAAGCATAGAACACAGGAGAATCCCTTAATGCAGAAAGAAAAGAACTAAAACCTAGGCAGGCCAAAACTAAAAATTCGCTAACCAAGATGCAATCTCACACGAATGCCGTGACAGCCGAGAATGGATGAAGCAAAACAGCATACAGAAGATAAAATTATGGAAAATAATTAAGCAGGGAAAAAAGGTAAACAAAACCAAAAGATCACTACAAAGACTTAGAGAAACCAATAACTTATTAAAAAGGAATAACATCTGAGTCAAAGGAGTCCCAGAAGATGAAGAGACAGGAAAATGGGCAGAAGGTTTATAGGAGCAAATTGTATCTGAACACTTCCCTAATCTGGAGGACAGACATAAAAATCCAAGAAGCACCGAGAACTCCCATTACATTCAAGAAAAACTGACCATTACACACGCATATCATAGTCAAAATCACAAAATATAAGACAAGAATTTGAAAGCAGCAAGGGGAAAAGCGTTTAACGTACATGGGAAGACATATCAGGTTCCCAGCAGGTATGTCACAGAAACATGGAAGACGAGAAACGAGTGAAAGGATATATTAAATGTGCTGAATACCAGATATTCTTTATACAGCAAAACTGTCATTCAGAATAGGAGAGATGCAGAGTTTCCCATAAAAACAAAAACTTAAATGAGTTTGTGAACCACTAAATCAGCCCTGCAAGAAATTTTAAGGGGGACTCTGAATGGAGAAAAAACAAATCAAAACAAAATAAAAAGACCAAATCAACAAAGACTACAAAGGAACAGAGATCATCACAAAAATACCACTTCTATAAGTAACACTATGACACTAAATTGACACCTTTCAATAATTATTCTAGATGTAAATGGACCAAAATGCTCCAATAAAAAGACGTATGGTATCAGAATGGGTAAAAAAACAAGACCCATCTGTATACGGCCTACAAGAGACTCACTTTGCTCCTAAAGACACCTACACGCTGAAAGAAGGGGGCTGGAGAACCATGTATCAAGCTAATGGTCATTAAAAGAAAGCTGGAGTAGGCGTACTTATGTCAAACTAGATTTTAAAACAAAAACTATGAAAAGAGATGAAGTGAATTATAATTAAGGTACCATTCATCAAGAAGACCTAACAATTGTAAATATTTACGCCACCAGTGTGACAGCACCCAAATATGTAATGTCATTTTAATGACAAATGGAAGAAACTCGTTGAGAAAAGCACGGTAATTGTAGGGGATTTTAACACTCAACCTACATCAATGGACACGTGATCTAAGCAGAAAATGAAGGAAACAATGGCTTTGAATAACACACTGGGCTAGATGGACTTAACAGATACATTCAGAATATTTCATCCTAAAGGAGCAAAATACACATTCTTTTCAAGTGCACGTGGAACATTCTGTAGAACAGATTACATAATGGGTTACAAATCAGCCTTCATGAGATACAAAAAAAAAAAAAAATACCGAGTTAAGACCATGCATATCTTTCAGATCCCAACACCATGAAACACAAAATCCACCACAAGAAAAATTTGGTGCGGCCACAAAACTTGGAGATTAAAGAACATCCTAAAGAATCAATGGCTTAGGGGAGGAGGGGACAACATGGTGGAGAAGTAGGCAGATCCATACTTCCTGCGACTCTCAAACAAAGAAGTGCACAAGCCGAGGGACTTTGAACACCAAAGCCTGGAGGAAAAGAGGCTGAATCTACCAGGAAGAAAATGGGAAAGTTGGAGAAAAACATAGGTGGGTGACTGTGAACTGAGGGAGATAAAAAAGCCGACGTGGGCATGGAGGGGAGGGTCCCCCTTCTGCGGAGAGACAAAGGGAAAGGAAAGAGCAGCTAGGGAAGTGTAGGACCATATCCGGACAGGAGAAAGACCTCAGACTGAGATGGAGAGGGATCTGATCTCTAAACGTGGGGTTTTCTTCGGACTGGGGCTGGCTCCCTGTTCCCGGACAGGGGGAGGAGGGCAGCCAAGGCCTGGGTGTGGTGGTTAATCAGGGGCTCAGTCCCCAGTTGGGACCAAGTGGTTCCCTCCCTGGAGGGCTGAGCGATAGTACAAAGCCTGCCTGCAGCTGCCACCCTCAGGCTCAGTGGCTAGGCTGAGGACACAGTCTGCAGTAGGAAAAGGCGGCTGTCTCCCTGGAGTGCTGTGGTAAAGACAAAGCCTGCCTGTGTCTGCCAGAGTCTGCAAGGGCGGTGGCTCAGTCTGCAGGAGGAAAAGGCAGTCCTCCCTGAAGCGTGGCGGCACAAAGCCAGCTGGAGTCACATATTGGACCACACTGAGAGGCGCCTCCCTGGTGCCAGAGCGCAGGGAAGCAGGACTTTGAATCCTAGCCAAGCACAGGGCCGGGGGAGTTAGTGGAGCAAGAAGGACCGCCCCATCTATGCCAGCGGCACAGTAAGGAGGACTCAAACAAAGTCCACTGAGTCTGGTCCCTGGAGAAGAGACTGGGCGATTGCCATTCCCCCCGCCCCCCCACCACCACCACCACCACCACCACCACCACCACCACCACCACCACCACCACCACCGCCACCGCCATCAAGGCAGGGCCTCAAGGATCACCCCTGGGGCCCACAGTGGAGGGAGGTGGGTCCAGATTATACCAAACCACACTCCTTAGCACTGGGTAACCACCAGAGTGGCACAGACCCTGTGGAAAACTCCCCCCGACAAGCACGTCAGCACTGCCTGGATTAACTCTAGATCAATTCTGGTGATATAGATATATTCTCCCCCCACCTCCATTTCTCCTCCTTATCTCTTCCCTCCCCTAGGCTGGTTACTCTGTTTATTGGTGTGTCTAAACAGACACATTTAATCCATTGTCTTGATACATGTTCTACACCTCCTTCTTTTTACATCCCTTTCTCTCTCTCTCTGCAAAAAATCAAGCCATATAAGTTCTCTGTCTGGGTAACTGTATCTTCGTTTCGTTTCCCTGCCTCCTCCTTTATTTTCCTTTCTCTCTATGGATTAAGCCTTTTAGTCTCTCTGCCTAGTCAACGTTTAGTTTTTCTTCCTCCCACACTCCTATCATTTCTCTTCTTGTATGTGCTCTTCCCTCATCAACGCCTCCACCCTCTAATTTATTTCTAGTGGGTCATTTTCAGTTTGTTTTTTTAGTCTTTAGTTTTTTGATTTTATTTGTTTCCTTGTGCTGTTTGTCTGTTTCTTCCGTGCTTGAGTGGTCTTGTCTCCTGTTTGTCTGTTTTCCTTTATCGGTTACTCAAAGGAACAAATCAAAGCACGCCTGGTGTAGGGTCCAAAATATCACTATCAGTAGGGTAATAAAATAACCAAAGTCACAACAACAGAGAGCGAGTACCAATCTCCAGAAAACACCCCCTGAAGGGCCAGACCCTGGACAGTGTACGACCCTCCTTTAATATAGCAGTGCTCGCAGGTGCAGAGCACACAGCAAGCTTTTAAAATGCATAAGGGACAGTAAAATACCCAAAATGAGGGAACAGAAGAATTCTCCTAAAAAGATATTCCTGGAGGTAGAGACGGCTAATGAGTTGATCAAAACCGACTTAAGCAACATAACTGAACAAGAATTTAGAATAATAGTCATAAATATTGCTAGCTTGAAAAAAGCAGAGAAGACAGCAGAGAATCTATTGTTACAGAGATCGAGGGACTAAAATATAGTCATGAGGAATTAAAAATGCCCCCTACCAATAAAAAAGGAATTAAATGAAGTGTAAAACACAAGGGAGGCAGCCACAGAGCGGACTGAAGACAGAGGGGAGAAAAGGGGAAGTAGAAGATAAAATTATGGACAAGGAGGAAGTTGAGAAAAAGAGAGAGAGAAAAAGATCCAGGATTATGAGGGGAGAATTAGAGAACTAAGAGATGCAATCAAATGGAACAATATCCATATCATAGGAATTCCAGAAGAGGAAGAAGAGAGAGAAAGGGGCTGAAGGCGTCCTTGAACAAATCATAGCTGAGACTTCCTTGCTCGGGGGAAGGAAACAGGCATTGAAATCCAAGAGGCACAGAGAACCCACTTCAGACATAACTTAAATTGATCTTCTGCGCAACATATCACAGTGAAACTGGCAAAATACAAGGATAAAGAGAAAATTCTGAAAGCAGCTAGGAATAAACATGCTCTAACATATAAAGACAGACCGATAAAACTCGTGACTGATCTGTCTACTGAAACTTGGCAGGCCAGAAAGGAATGGCAGGAAATCTTCAATGTGATGAACAGAAAAAATATGCAGCCAAGAATCCTTTATCCAGAAAGTCTGTCACTCAGAATAGAAGGAGATATAAAGGTTTTCCCAAACAAACAAACAAACAAACAAACAAACAAAATGAAGGAATACATCACCACTAAACCAGCCCTACAAGAGATCCTAAGAGGGTAAGTGAAATGCGGCAAGGACCACAAAGGACCAGAGACACCACCACAAGCATGAAACCTACCAATAACACACTGACTCTAAACCCGTATCTTTCAAAAATAACACTGAATGTAAATGGAAACACACAGGGTATCAGAATGCTTGAAAAACAAAACAAAACAAAACAAAACAAAAAAACCAAGACCCATCTATTTGCTATCTACAAGAGACTCATTTTAGGCCTGAGGACACCTTCAGATTGAAGTGACATTGAAAGATGGAGAACTATCATGCTACTGGAAGTCAAAAGAAAGCTTGAGTAGCCATACTTATATCAGAAAAACTAGACATTAAGTTAAAACCTGTAAGAAGAAATGAAGAAGGGCATTATATAATAATTACAGGGTCTATACATAAGGAAGAGCTAACAATTATAAATGTCTATGCACCAAATTCTGGAGCCCCCAAATATCTAAAACAATGAATCACAAACATAAGCAACCTTATTGATAAGAATGTGATAATGGCAGGGGGAGTTTAGTACCCCACATGCAACAAAGGATTGATCATCTACACAGGATCAAAAAGAAGAAAGGGCCCTGAATGATCCATTGGACCAGACGGACTTGACCGACATATTTAGAACTCTGCATTCCAAAGCAACAGAATATACTTTCTTCTCGAGTGCACATGGAACTTTCTCCAAGATACATCACATACTGGGTCACAACACAGTCCTTAATAAGTATAAAGATCATACCATGCACACTTTCAGGTCATAATGCTAGGAAACTTGAAATCAACCGTAAGAAAAAGTCTGGAAAACCTCCAAAAGCACGGACGTTAAAGAACACCCTACTAAAGAATGAACGGGTCAACCAGGCGATTAGAGAAGGAACTGAAAAATATATGGAAACAAATGAAAATGAAAATACAACAATCCAAATGCTTTGGGATGCAGCGAAGGCAGTCCTGAGAGGAAAATACATTGCAATCCAGGCCTATGTCAAGAAACAGGAAAAATCCCAAATACAAAATCTAACAGCACACCTAAAGGAACTAGAAGCAGAACAGCAAAGGCACTCCAAACCCCGCAGAAGAAGAGAAATGATAAAGATCAGAGCAGAAATAAACAATATAGAATCTAAAAAACTGTAGAGCAGATCAATGCAAACAAGAGTTGTTTGTTTTTTGGAAAAAGAAACAAAATTGATAAACCTCTAGCCAGGCTTCTCAAAAAGAAAAGGGAGATGACCCAAATAGATACAATCATGAATGAAAATGGAATTATGACAACCAATCCCTCAGAAATACAAGCAATTATCAGGGAATGCTATGAAAAATGATTTGCCAACAAACTGGATACCCTGGAAGAAATGGACATATTCCTAAGCACCCACACACTTCCAAAACTGAAACAGGATGAAATAGAAAACTTGAACAGACCCGTAACCAGCAAAGAAATTGAATCACTTATCAAAAATCTCCCAGCAAATAAGAGTCCAGGACCAGATGGCTTCCCAGGGGAATTCTACAAGACGTTTAAAGCAGAGATAATACCTATCCTTCTCAAGCTGTTCAAAAAAAGAGAAAGGGAAGGAAAACTTCCAGACTCATTCTATGAAGCCACCATTACTTTGATTCCCAAATGAGACAGAGATCCAGCAAAAACAAAACACAACAAAACACAACAAAACAAAACAAAACTACAGGCTAATATCCCTGATGAATATGGACGCACAAATTCTCAACAAGATACTAGCAAATCAAATTCTACAGCATATAAAAAATAATTATTCACCATGATCAAGTGGAATTCATTCCTGGCTGAAGGGCTGGTTTGACATTCGTATATCAATCAATGTCATACGTCACATTACCAAAGAAAAGAAAAGAACCATATGATCCTGTCAACCGATGCAGAAAAAGCATTTGACAAATTCAGCATCCTTTCTAAATAAAAAAACCCTCGGAAATGTCACGATAGAAGGAACATACTTAAACATCATAAAAGCCATTTATGTAAAGCCCACAGCTAATATCATCCTCAATGGGGAAACACTGAGAGGTTTCCCCCTGAGATCAGTAACAGGACAGGGATGTTCCCTCTCACCGCTGTTATTTAACGT